>NW_002196630.1:0-741 GCF_000006515.1 Cryptosporidium muris RN66 | reverse complement strand
TTGTTGTTGTTGTGGTAGTAGTATCAGTTGTAGTTGTAGTTGGTGGAATATTGTAGTAACCTGGTTTATATGGGAAGAATGAAGTACTATCACCTCTTATAGGATAGAAAAATGAATTAGATTTTGCCAAATCATTTCTATGATTACCAGGTTGTGTTGTAGTTGTAGTAGTATCAGTTGTTGTAGTAGTTGTAGTACTCTCAGTTGTAGTAGTCGTAGTAGTAGTATCAGTTGTTGTAGTAGTAGTAACAGTTGTAGTTGTTGGTGGAATATTAAAGTAACCTGGTTTATGTGGGAAGAATGAAATACCATTACCTATAGGATAGAAAAGCGATTGTTCCCGAGCAATAAGTTCCGTTATAGGTAGACTACTTGATTTAGACTTATTCTCGGATGTTGTTTTGGAAGTTGTAGTTGTAGTTGTAGTTGTCCTCTTAGAAATGGGCTTTGGAAGAACTATTGTTGAATTAAGTAATGGAAGTGAAAAGTTCATATTTCTTAGATCAACCTTCGATGAATTGGATAATGAAGGTGTTGGCTTCCTAACATTGCTCGATCTTGGTAAACCACTCATTGTGCGTGTTCTATTATTTTGATCATCTTGACTTCTATCGCCAGATTCTCTATATACCTGACCAATCTGGCTGCTAAATGAAGATATAGATGACGCATTTATAAGTAATAAACTTGATATAACTGAAAATATTAAAAAGACTTTCATTCTTAAGAATGAAATATTCA
>NW_002196597.1:0-3167 GCF_000006515.1 Cryptosporidium muris RN66 | reverse complement strand
CCAATTATAACCACTTTAAAATTCCTAAATACTAATTATATTTTTATTTGATCATTTAAAGATCTAGATCTTAAAATTAAATATATAAATAATAAGAACAAATATATTAAATAAATTATGATATAATCAATGAGATATCTAAAATTGTTTATCCACTTAAAATATTAGATTCTTTGATCTATTACTTAGATGCATAAGTCTAGTCCCAGTGATCAATTAATAATTCATAACAATTTTTAGTCACAAATTTTAAAATGAGGAAGTTATTAGTAAATATTTTAATATTTGTTTTTTGTGCTTGTTTTATTACATTGTCTGATAATGATATCTCTCCTAGATATTTTAACCAAAAGTTTACTTCATTTATCAGATTAAGAGCTGGAAGTAATGAACCTAGACTAATGCTCCTTAAAATAAAGGATTTAAAAGAAAAGATTAAGGAATTAGAAGAGCAACTTAGGGGTTATCTGTTATTTTGGTCTGGTAATTGTACAGAAGACTATAATGGTCGTAATTTAAGAAAGAGATGTAAAAAGACTAAAGAAGAAATTAGTAAAATTAGAGCTGAGCTAGAGCAGTTAAAGAGTCAATTAAAGGAATTACAGGAATCTTTTTTAGGTTCTAGTTACGATACTAGATTGTGAAGATTGCTTACTATATTTTGTAGTAATTCCGAATCGTACATAAGTCAATAAACAAGTTTATGTTGTAAATGTATTAAATTTTTCTAGTGAAAGATCTTATTAAATATTTTTTAGTATAGATAATATATATTATAAATACTAATTACATTTCTGAAGGACTACATATTTATAAATCACTTGATTATATTATTTAAAATAAATATTAATATTCATTTTTATTATTTCAATATTTTATTACCAAAATTATATTTAAAAGTAGTTTTATCTTGAGTATAATTCTAATTTTATAATAGTTATTATTTAATCAACTAAGTTTAAAATTAAATAATTTAATTTATCCTAATATATAATGGGTAATATTAAAAATAAATCGTGATTATTAAACTTTTTTTTTATAAAAATCCAAATCCAAATTTAAATATATCTATATGTATTATCAAATCTTTCATTTATTTTAATTCATATATAATTCAATTCTACAAGATATATTATTAAATAAATATAAATCAAATCATTTTGGCCAACAAAGTAATCCAATTATATAATTAACAAATAATAATTTCACATAATCTAAGTTAATACATTATTCATATTTTATTTATTTATTATAACCTAGATATTAATCAATATTAATATTTAATTAAATTATATTAAATAAATATGATTATATTTGAAATTTATCTAATATTATATATAATCATCCCAGATCAATCCCAATTCATTATTGACCCTAATATTTTTTACTATTATTAAATCCTAAATTCAACATCACTATTAATATTTAACCAAATAGAATAAAATAAAAATCTAAACAATTACAAATATAAGAAAGAAAAGAAAAATTAGATTGAATAAATCTTATAGTTCTACCAGATAATTTATAATTATTTTAAAGTAAATAGAAGGTATTATTATAGTAAATTATTGAATTTATACAATTAAAATTAATATTATCTATTCAATTGTTAACAAAAATTCAAAAAAAATCCAAAATACATGTGAAATTAATTATACTCAACAGATTATTACAATTATTGTGTCTGAGTCTATTATCTATCTAATTTGATATTAATATTCTCATTGAATTTGTCATTAAATGGAAATATTTTTAAATAAGGATTAACTTTTTCCTTACATAATTATATCTACTATTATTGTAGCAGTCTATGAGATCAACATCTTGTTTCCTATTAGTATTTTCTTTTTTTCATTTTCTATACAATATAAATATATTGAGAATATCTATAGTTATTCAAAGGAATTCTTTTTTAAAATTAACAGCTGCCAATCAAAATCCTAATGGAAATGATGACCCCATCTCACAACACAAACTAGAACTTGAATTATTATACGGTCAATTTAGTAAAGTTAGTCTTTTACTAGATAGAAAAACGGAAATATGGAGGGCTGAATGTGAGGGGTTACATCTTCCCCAAACAATAGAAGATTTTTGTAAGAGGTTATTACAACGTATAAAAATGGCTATGGAATACCAAGAAAATTTAAGAAGGAGAATTTCTAGTAAAGAAGATCTAGTAAGAAATTTACAAGCAGCTAATAGTTAAATATATCAATAAAGGCAATCATATAAAGGTAAGAGAAGTAAATATATATTCTTATTGATAATGTTGAATAATTTATTATTACTATTCATATAGATCCATGATTGATATTCAATTATATTTCTGGGTATATTTATAAGTAAAAGGATATGTTCCGTTTTATAGTAGCATAAATTAGTGTTTATGGTATAACAAACAGGAGATATTTAATTTACAGTTATAACTTTTTTTTTTCTGTTTTTGATCTCATAATTATATAAACACATTTTAATTATTTACTACTATTATTTATTATATATAATTAAATTTTTAAATTTTTATATAAATAAATATAATTTAGTAATTTTTTTTTCTTTTTTTAATATTAATAATTAATTATTAAATTATTATTTACAATTATTTAGAAAAAAAAAGGTCATTTTTAATTATAATTTATAGAAGTCTGATTAAAAATATTAAATATATAATATTTTTAATAAAATATATTTATATATTATTATCGTTTTCTTTTTTATTAATTTCATAATTAATTAGATTTTGTTTGAATAGGTAAATTTATTCTAATAATAAGTCAATTAATTATGTAAATTATTTAATATTAAAGTTAATTATTATGTTTTTTTTTTTTTTATAAATAACTTCTAATATAAATAATATTATAAGAGAAAAGAATGAATATATTAATATAAATTTTAGTTTTATATTCTCACTACTTCAATTTATATCATTATCACAAAACCAAATCTTATCAGAAATTTATATTTGATATTTTTAATTTAATAATCAATAATCAATATATTTATTAGTCAATATTTATTAATCAATCATCTTTATTTTCTATTCATGTTCAAACAATTAAATAATTTTATTTTGGGGATAATTATATGTATATGTATAACTTTTCTTAATTATAATTATTTATTATATAATAATAATAATAATAATTTAGAAGTTTATTCTT
>NW_002196652.1:0-277 GCF_000006515.1 Cryptosporidium muris RN66 | reverse complement strand
GGGTTTAGGTTTAGGTTAGGTAGGGTTTAGGTAGGGTTTAGGTTTAGGGGGGGGTTTAGGGGGGTTTAGGGTTAGGTTTAGTTTAGGGGTTTTAGGGGTTTAGGTTAGGTTTTAGTAGGGTTTAGTTTAGGGGGGTTTAGGGGGGGTTAGGTTAGGTTTAGGGTTAGTAGGTTTAGGTTTAGGGTTAGGTTTAGGTTTAGGTTTAGGTTTAGGTTTAGGTTAGGGGGTTAGGGGGGGTTTAGGTTTAGGGTTTAGGTTTAGGTTTAGGTTTAGGTTA
>NW_002196601.1:0-2025 GCF_000006515.1 Cryptosporidium muris RN66 | reverse complement strand
AACAAAAAAATATGAATGTATAACAACAATCTTACAACAACCCTACAAAAATCTATCATTCAATACAATTACTGTTTTGCGACATTTGCGATGCGGTTGATATTGACCGTAACAAAGATTTAAAATACAATGGAAAAAACTTATGTATTTAATCAAGACGGGCAGGTGGAGCGAGTAACGGCTTGCTTGCATCAATCCTTCCGTCTTTGCAGAACAGAGGTATTGACACAGGTTACCTCATGGGATTAATGAACGGAGGAGGAGGTAACGGCGGTTTCTTTGGGAACAACGGTGGTTTTCAGGATATTATTGCGTTGATTGTGATTGCCGCCATCTTTGGTAACGGTAACTTTGGTTTCGGAGGAAACAACAATCAGGGCGCTAATGAAGGCAGAGAAATGATCATGCAGATGCTTAACCGTAATGGCGTGGACATCGCATCACTTGCCCAAGCATTGAACTCATCTTCAGACCAGATCCTTGCAGGTATCAATTCTGTATCTCAGGCAATATGCAGTCTCGGAAATCAGATGGGGCAGAACACCAACAGTATCATCACTGCAATCATGCAGGGCAATCAGTCCGTTCTTGCTCAATTAGCCGATTGTTGTTGTAAAACACAGACTGCAATTGAACGTCAGGGATATGAAAGTCGCTTAGCGAGCTGCGAAAACATGAATACGCTTACGCGTACAATGGAAGGTAATACACGTTCTTTGACAGATGCTTACCGTGAAGGATTCCAGGCTATTGTAGCCAAGATGGATGCTGCAGAAGCACGCCGTCAGCAGGAAGCTCTCGCAGCAAGAGATGCGAAAATTGCAGTTTTGGAAGGGGAAATCTCTCAGCGTAATCAGAATGCAACAATCTTGAGCAACTTCGGTCAACAGATCGCGCCGTTGGTAGCCGGCTTACAGGCATTGCAAAGTGATGTAGATGGCATTAAGTGCAAAATGCCTCCAACGGTATCTGTCCCTTATCCACAATTGCAGGTGTATAATCCGGAAACTTATCGTGCAGCCGCTTTCGGAGCATATGCAGGTGACGCGGCATATGGACGCGGTGGTTACGGATGTGGTTGCAATAACTACTGGGGTTGATCCGGATAAGAAAGGAGGTGATTATGTGGCCTAGCTTTTTTACAGGATTCCCTTTCCCATTCCCGTCAATTGGAAGAGCGAATTTCAATACCCTGCTACGGTGGCTGTAACGGTTGGAGCGGAGAATGTGACATTAGAACTTCCGAACCATGCATTCCGTAACCGGGATTATGTAGGCGGGTTCTATGTCAATCTCCGTCAAGCCATCCCGGCTGGAACAACAGCAACTCTTCCTATTTTGATTGGGACTAACGGTGATACTCGTCCGTTACTGGCTTACGGTAACGAACCTGTTACGGTTACCAATATTGCTGGTCCCGGAATCTACGAAATCCATTATAACAAATACACCAATGAGTTGTACTTAGTGAATGGAGGATATAGATCGACTACTGCAACGCCGACTGTAGCAGAAGCAGTGAAAAATAAGTAAAAACAAACACGGGTCGTCAAAAAAGGCGACTCCATTTAAAATTAATCACTATGTTTCAGAATCTTCGAGTAAATAATCAGTTGTATATTCTCCATAAGGAAGCCAAGCATTTCATTGAAATTGGTTCTGTGGTAAGCGTTTCCGCCCCTAAGCCCAAATATCCTATGCCAGCTCCTATGGGACAGATGCCTCAGATGGAGATGGTTGTTGATGTCGTGGCCAATATTAATGGCCAGAACACAACATTTCAGAATCTTCCATCCGGTAATGATATTGCCGACTTTGGACAAAATGGAAATCTTGTTGTTTCATGCTCCCGTGATGCAATGAACAATGAGATATCCATGATAAAACAAAAAAGATTGGATAGGGTTAACAGCAGGGACTATGATCTGAGTGTGATAGCTTCCTGTGATGAGATGCTGACGATGATCAATCCTGAATTTGCAGAAAAGCAACGTCAAGAACAGGAGATCAATGCTCTTAAGGCTC
>NW_002196618.1:0-1037 GCF_000006515.1 Cryptosporidium muris RN66 | reverse complement strand
GAAAGTGATGAAGATGTAAAATTTCTTATATGTGGTGTTGATCGAGAGGGTGGATTAAATGACTTTTCTATAAAAGCGTCACAGACTGTAACAACAGGAATATCAAATGACATTGGATCTATATCTAATATATCTAATATACCTGTTAAAAATTCTACTGTGATTATTGAGCCTGAACAAACTACTTCAGATACTAATCCTATAAATAACTTAGTAATGGTTTGGGAAACTAGTACTGAAAATAGACCATGGAGCAGGTTACTTGATATATCTCCCTGGTTCAATTATGGCTTTACAGAAAAATCATTTAAAGAATATATTATTAGACAATTGGTGATTAGATGGGAAAGAATTAAGAAACAAACAATTGAAACTTCTGATGATTCACTAACTAGCACAGCTTCATCTAGAATTCAATCTATGGCTAATCAAAGTCCTAATGTCAACAATTCTTCTAATATTACATGTAACCCAGTTATTCCAATTTCACAAAATATACAATTTCCACCAGGTATACCATTACCACCACCACCAGGTATGCCATTACCACCTCCACCAGGTATACCATTACCACCACCACCAGGAATGGGTGGCCCAATATCTAATATGATTTTGTACCCTCAAATATTTCCTCATGGCAATCCATCATCATATCCATTTAATCCATTAATAAAACAACCTGCTGATAGACGTATTAAAAAAAGGAAAGAATAATACTAAATAGTTGATTATGTAATTGAGAATATAAAATTTATCTTTTAATAAGTGGTTCAATTTATTTAGATTGAGGGAAGATATCCTTAGGATACTTAAAAATTGATAAATAAATTAGAATCATATATACTTATAACTAAATATTCAATTTAATGAATACATTCTTTATTAAAGAGTGACGCTGCAAATTTTAGGATTTTCCCAATCATAAACATTTTATTGTTACTTCAAAGTAAATATCTTTAAAAATAAAAGGGAAAAGAAGTATTAATTCACCTTGTTTTTATAATCTATATTGTATTTTATATTAATTCTTCATTTCA